>NC_069505.1:181247084-181287084 GCF_027579735.1 Bombina bombina
GGATCCTACAGCGTCTGTTACTATGGTAACCGCCTTATGTCCGGAAATGGAAAAAATGCGAAAAGACTCTTCTGAAATAAAAAATCCAAACTTTATTATGATACAGGATCAGACATAAAAAAAACACGTTTTGGGGTTAGTACCCCTTAGTCATGTGATAAAATTCAATCATAACACACCTGTTTAAATAGGCTAACCAGGTAATTAACACCTTGTATACTCATTTGGTGAACTTAATCACATCAATATATACTGCCCTCTTCTGGACAAGAGTGAAATGATATATACTATAAAAACAGATATTAAGCCAAATGAGTATACAATGTGTTAATTACCTGGTTAGCCTATTTAAACAGGTGTGTTATGATTGAATTTCATAACATGACTAAGGGGTACTAACCCCGAAACATTGTGGTTTTTTTTATGTCTGATCCTGTATCATAATAAAGTTTGAATTTTTTACTTCATATCCATTTTTTCCATTGGATATGTTTTGCTGAGTGTGGCAGTCACTCTGGGAGAATTACCCTCATTGAATTTTCTTTTGCGTGCTGGACTTTACCATTATCATTTAAGTCCGGAAATGGACAGTGAGAACATATGCACAGGTATTGTTTGCTTAAGTATCTTCACAATTGTTCTGTTCTAATGTCGACTACTTGCTGTTATTTTTTGTTATAACACTTTAAGTACTTTAATGTTTTTTTCACTTATAGGTTTTATAGATGCAGACTCACGCCCATGATGACGCCCATGTTGGGGGCGTGTCTACTAAGGAGAACGTAACGTCCTGCCGTGACACTGTTATATTTCGGGTGGTGGTAAGTGCAATTGTACACTGTTTGTCTGAGGACGAGTCTGTTTGGACTCGAAAACATTCACAATCAAAGTGACCTTTGATTATTGAAGACATTTGGAGTGCGCTTCCCTCTGTTTCTATACTTATCTGTTTGGCTGCACCCAAGGCTGTTGTGCTAAAATTCTGGAGTGCACTTTGTCTGGGATATATATACAGGGAGTGCAGAATTATTAGGCAAATGAGTATTTTGACCACATCATCCTCTTTATGCATGTTGTCTTACTCCAAGCTGTATAGGCTCGAAAGCCTACTACCAATTAAGCATATTAGGTGATGTGCATCTTTGTAATGAGAAGGGGTGTGGTCTAATGACATCAACACTCTATATCAGGTGTGCATAATTATTAGGCAACTTCCTTTCCTTTGGCAAAATGGGTCAAAAGAAGGACTTATGGGGGAATGTGATTAGAATGTCAGGTGTCTGTGAAAACACTCAGACAAAACTAAAAAGTCTGTGGCGCTGAAAGGACAGCTGAACTATTCACTATATGGCTGTTGTTATTGAGTCCCAAATAAATATAAGGGGTATGGTAGATGTATATACAAAATTTTATTAGTTACAATTAATAGATGTCTAGACTAAAATATCTACAGACACTATAAAAAAATGGAGGTTTAAAAAGTAAAGGTAAACTTGATTACAGGGGTAAAAGAGTGCAAAATTCATATAAAGGATAACTAAAATACAATCATACAGAAATTTTGCTCCTAATTAAAATACAATACAGTAGTAAACAGATGAACAAAATAAATTAAAGAATAAAAAACAGTGTAGTATACAATTTAAAAAATGCAAAACAGAGATACAAATGAAACGTTTGATCCTTCATATGTTTAAAAAGTCAATTAGTTTATTCCTCCAGCATTGCTCATCGATCCTAATGCAGGAGGATATATGAGACAAGAAGAAATTGCTTGTCAAAAGCAGACCGATAATTCAAGTAAGGTATGACACTTTAGTACTTACACCGGAAGGTGTCTGACAGCTCTCCTGGCACCGGTCTCAGTTGCTGTGTTCTGTCTGTTTCCTCCTTTCACAGCCCGGTTATGATTTGGGTAGAATGTTGGATCAGTGTCACAGTTCCCAGGGATTTGCAGGCAGACAGTTCTGCTTGTATCAAAAAGTTTTTCAGCGTAGAAGAGTCTCTCCTAAGCGTGTATTGGCGCTTAGCTGTGATAGTGCCGGTTGGCGTTCCAAGCACAATCTGTACAGAGACAGCGTGTGTGGTCAGTGGATACGGATCCTCAGAGGGATCAGAAGATAGAGCAACGCGTTTCGGCTAGCATGCCTTTGTCAAGCTCATACTTGCATAATTACAGAGGTGCCTTTTAAAGTTATATTTGATTGGATGATAGGATGATTATTTAATTGCTGCTAATTTATTGATTTCTTATTGAGTAGCTATTTCTTTATCGAAAGGGATTATATAAAGAAAAAAAGGAGGGGAACGTTACAATTCATATTGGTCTTATTTATGTTATATTCAATTAGTTATTTGTTATTAAGAGGCACCTGTTTGTAATATGCTCACAATCTTCATTATTGAGATATACAAATTTCATATAGATTAAAGTACTTTAAAAGAGCAAATACACAAATTTCTTATAGGTTATAGTACTTTTGAAAAGCAAAGAATGATACAGGCAATGTGGTGATTTTTTCTGCATTACTTAAAAACTGCATTGCTTGTGTTGAAGTGGAATAAACTTTTATTTTAGTGTTCAGAAATTCCCGGTTTCTATATTTGGATTTTTTGGATTTTTTATTTTTTATTATTACTTATTGTTTATTATGAAGAGAACCAGAGGGGTATATGAATAAGGGATGGGGAAATGGTTATGATTGATCATTTTATAATGGATCTATGGAAAATTTGTATTTAATTGAGCAATTCATAAAAAGACTTGTGATAAAATGTTCATGAAAGATTCTGTAAAATAGATAGAAGAATTCTCGTTCAAAAAGTCGTGGAATGATTTTATCATAGATAATCCATAAAAAAATTCAGAAATGATTCATAAAAATTCATGAAAAAATCTTAAAAAATTAATGAATTTCATAAAAAATTTAATAAAAAATTAATTTATATTAAGTTTAGAAAAATAGAAGTGGTAGTTGGGTTAGTTCTTTGGATATTATATAATTTGATAAACCCTTTTAGAGTGATATAAATTCTTAAAATATTATGTAATTTTTCAACAAAGAAAAAAGGGGGGGGGGGACATGTACAATTGGAATTGTTAAACATTCATTATCTATTGGGCAGTGTGGGTTATAGGCAATTATAACATTATTTATTGAACAATGTGTGTTATAGGCAAATATTAATCCTAGGGGAGATCACAAGAAGAAGCAATGATGTATGTTGTACAGTATTCCTGATTTAATGTATTTCTAAGTTTACTCAGTTAAAGCAATTTTCAGGTGTCATCACCGCATATGGTGAGCACATATGTCCACTAGTTCGAAAAAACAAATTCGACAATGTGTGCACTATTGGCGTATCGTGACGTTTATAAATAGTATATTGCTATCTACTAGATATTCTCATAGGAGATATATAAATATTCTCATTGAGGGTATGTGATGTATTAGTGTCTGGCTGATACTCATATTCGGAGTGGGTTATATATTAAGGATTAGTCAATTAAAAAACATCCTAAATCGAATTCTTGATTTAGACCATTTGGGGTTAGGGATTTTATTTCAAAAATCCACTTTCCTTCTAGTTTTAATAGGCTGTTATGTATATCCATGCCTCTCCAATTCTTTTGTACCTTTGCTATTCCAGTATATTTTAAACATTTGGGGTTTGCGTTATTGCAGCTAGAGAAGTGTTTTGGGATTGGGAGTTCTTTGTTTCTTTCTAGATCGAAATTTTCTATTGAGAGGATATGTTCCCTGATGCGGTCCCTCAGGGGTCTTTCTGATTCCCCTACATATTGAAGGCCGCAAACGCACTCAAGTAGATATACTACATTTCTATCTGAGCATCGTATTTGCTGTTTAATTTTGTATTTTTTCCCTGTGACATTAGATTTTATCTCTTTTGTTTTTATTGCATGCTTGCAGGCCTTGCATGTTAAGCAAGGGAAATATCCATTAATTATTTTGCCCATTAGGTCATGGTCCCTGTTGTTTTTCTTTTTCATTTCAGTCGGTGCCAAAATTGTTTTTAGATTACGGGATTTTTTATAAATTATTTTTGGGTAATTCGGCAGCAATTCCCCAATTAGCTCATCACTTTTTAGGACCGACCAATGTTTTTTTATAATTTTTTCAACCAAATGTTTGTTTTGACTATATTTAGTGATGAATGGAACAAAGAGTTCTTTTTTTTCATTGTGCATAATAATCTCCTTCTTTTTTGTGGTTAATAATTCTTTCCTATTCTTTGTTTTTAGCTCATTTTTTATTTCTGTAATGTCTCTATCCTTATACCCTCTCTCAATGAATTTCTCCTTCAGGACTTCTGCCTGTATCTCATAATCAGTGTCATTGCTGCAGTTTTTTCTAATACGTAATAGCTGTCCCTTGGGGATGTTTTTTTTCCAGGTTTGGTGGTGACAGCTTGTCTGATGTATAAAGTTATTTGCGTCCACGGATTTGAAATAAGTTCTTGTATTTATGATATTGTCTTTTATGTATATGTTGAGATCTAAAAAGTTAATTTTTTCATTGCTTATTTCGCTGGTAAATTTTAAGTTTTTGTTATTGGTATTCATTTCTGAGATGAATTGTGCAAAGTCCTCTTGTGATCCCCTCCAAATAAGTACTATATCATCGATATAGCGTTTGTACAGGACCAGATTTGCCGCAAGTATGCTGGATTCTAGAAACTCTTTTTCCCATAATCCCATAAATAAGTTCGCATAACTTGGGGCAAATCTGGTCCCCATGGCCGTCCCACATTTTTGTATGTAGAATTCTTTATTATAGTTAAAATAGTTGTGGGTAAGTATAAAATTTATACCCTCTAGTATAAAAATTTTTTGTTCAATTTTTATTGTCTCATCTTTGTCTAGGTAGTATTGTACTGCTTTTAAACCATCGTTATGTGCAATGCAGGTATAAAGTGAGGATACATCACATGTGGCAAATAGATAATTGTCCTCCCATTTAATCTTATCTAGAATTTTTAGCATTTCTGTGGAATCTTTTAGAAAGGACGGTAGTTCTTTTACGTACTTTTGCAAGTATCCATCAATATATTCTGAAATGTTGGAAGTGATGGAGTTGATCCCTGATATTATTGGCCTTCCTGGTGGTGTTGTTAAAGACTTGTGTATCTTTGGGAGGCAATATAGTAGTGGAATTTTTGGTGTTTTTATGTGTAGATATTCCATTTCTTTTTTATTCAATATTCCCTCCTCATTTGCTTTATTCAAGATTTCTTTTAGTTGTAGGTTAAATTTGGTGGTGGGATTTAATGTTAGTTTATACTAGAGGGTATAAATTTTATACTTACCCACAACTATTTTAACTATAATAAAGAATTCTACATACAAAAATGTGGGACGGCCATGGGGACCAGATTTGCCCCAAGTTATGCGAACTTATTTATGGGATTATGGGAAAAAGAGTTTCTAGAATCCAGCATACTTGCGGCAAATCTGGTCCTGTACAAACGCTATATCGATGATATAGTACTTATTTGGAGGGGATCACAAGAGGACTTTGCACAATTCATCTCAGAAATGAATACCAATAACAAAAACTTAAAATTTACCAGCGAAATAAGCAATGAAAAAATTAACTTTTTAGATCTCAACATATACATAAAAGACAATATCATAAATACAAGAACTTATTTCAAATCCGTGGACGCAAATAACTTTATACATCAGACAAGCTGTCACCACCAAACCTGGAAAAAAAAACATCCCCAAGGGACAGCTATTACGTATTAGAAAAAACTGCAGCAATGACACTGATTATGAGATACAGGCAGAAGTCCTGAAGGAGAAATTCATTGAGAGAGGGTATAAGGATAGAGACATTACAGAAATAAAAAATGAGCTAAAAACAAAGAATAGGAAAGAATTATTAACCACAAAAAAGAAGGAGATTATTATGCACAATGAAAAAAAAGAACTCTTTGTTCCATTCATCACTAAATATAGTCAAAACAAACATTTGGTTGAAAAAATTATAAAAAAACATTGGTCGGTCCTAAAAAGTGATGAGCTAATTGGGGAATTGCTGCCGAATTACCCAAAAATAATTTATAAAAAATCCCGTAATCTAAAAACAATTTTGGCACCGACTGAAATGAAAAAGAAAAACAACAGGGACCATGACCTAATGGGCAAAATAATTAATGGATATTTCCCTTGCTTAACATGCAAGGCCTGCAAGCATGCAATAAAAACAAAAGAGATAAAATCTAATGTCACAGGGAAAAAATACAAAATTAAACAGCAAATACGATGCTCAGATAGAAATGTAGTATATCTACTTGAGTGCGTTTGCGGCCTTCAATATGTAGGGGAATCAGAAAGACCCCTGAGGGACCGCATCAGGGAACATATCCTCTCAATAGAAAATTTCGATCTAGAAAGAAACAAAGAACTCCCAATCCCAAAACACTTCTCTAGCTGCAATAACGCAAACCCCAAATGTTTAAAATATACTGGAATAGCAAAGGTACAAAAGAATTGGAGAGGCATGGATATACATAACAGCCTATTAAAACTAGAAGGAAAGTGGATTTTTGAAATAAAATCCCTAACCCCAAATGGTCTAAATCAAGAATTCGATTTAGGATGTTTTTTAATTGACTAATCCTTAATATATAACCCACTCCGAATATGAGTATCAGCCAGACACTAATACATCACATACCCTCAATGAGAATATTTATATATCTCCTATGAGAATATCTAGTAGATAGCAATATACTATTTATAAACGTCACGATACGCCAATAGTGCACACATTGTCGAATTTGTTTTTTCGAACTAGTGGACATATGTGCTCACCATATGCGGTGATGACACCTGAAAATTGCTTTAACTGAGTAAACTTAGAAATACATTAAATCAGGAATACTGTACAACATACATCATTGCTTCTTCTTGTGATCTCCCCTAGGATTAATATTTGCCTATAACACACATTGTTCAATAAATAATGTTATAATTGCCTATAACCCACACTGCCCAATAGATAATGAATGTTTAACAATTCCAATTGTACATGTCCCCCCCCCCTTTTTTCTTTGTTGAAAAATTACATAATATTTTAAGAATTTATATCACTCTAAAAGGGTTTATCAAATTATATAATATCCAAAGAACTAACCCAACTACCACTTCTATTTTTCTAAACTTAATATAAATTAATTTTTTATTAAATTTTTTATGAAATTCATTAATTTTTTAAGATTTTTTCATGAATTTTTATGAATCATTTCTGAATTTTTTTATGGATTATCTATGATAAAATCATTCCACGACTTTTTGAACGAGAATTCTTCTATCTATTTTACAGAATCTTTCATGAACATTTTATCACAAGTCTTTTTATGAATTGCTCAATTAAATACAAATTTTCCATAGATCCATTATAAAATGATCAATCATAACAATTTCCCCATCCCTTATTCATATACCCCTCTGGTTCTCTTCATAATAAACAATAAGTAATAATAAAAAATAAAAAATCCAAAAAATCCAAATATAGAAACCGGGAATTTCTGAACACTAAAATAAAAGTTTATTCCACTTCAACACAAGCAATGCAGTTTTTAAGTAATGCAGAAAAAATCACCACATTGCCTGTATCATTCTTTGCTTTTCAAAAGTACTATAACCTATAAGAAATTTGTGTATTTGCTCTTTTAAAGTACTTTAATCTATATGAAATTTGTATATCTCAATAATGAAGATTGTGAGCATATTACAAACAGGTGCCTCTTAATAACAAATAACTAATTGAATATAACATAAATAAGACCAATATGAATTGTAACGTTCCCCTCCTTTTTTTCTTTATATAATCCCTTTCGATAAAGAAATAGCTACTCAATAAGAAATCAATAAATTAGCAGCAATTAAATAATCATCCTATCATCCAATCAAATATAACTTTAAAAGGCACCTCTGTAATTATGCAAGTATGAGCTTGACAAAGGCATGCTAGCCGAAACGCGTTGCTCTATCTTCTGATCCCTCTGAGGATCCGTATCCACTGACCACACACGCTGTCTCTGTACAGATTGTGCTTGGAACGCCAACCGGCACTATCACAGCTAAGCGCCAATACACGCTTAGGAGAGACTCTTCTACGCTGAAAAACTTTTTGATACAAGCAGAACTGTCTGCCTGCAAATCCCTGGGAACTGTGACACTGATCCAACATTCTACCCAAATCATAACCGGGCTGTGAAAGGAGGAAACAGACAGAACACAGCAACTGAGACCGGTGCCAGGAGAGCTGTCAGACACCTTCCGGTGTAAGTACTAAAGTGTCATACCTTACTTGAATTATCGGTCTGCTTTTGACAAGCAATTTCTTCTTGTCTCATATATCCTCCTGCATTAGGATCGATGAGCAATGCTGGAGGAATAAACTAATTGACTTTTTAAACATATGAAGGATCAAACGTTTCATTTGTATCTCTGTTTTGCATTTTTTAAATTGTATACTACACTGTTTTTTATTCTTTAATTTATTTTGTTCATCTGTTTACTACTGTATTGTATTTTAATTAGGAGCAAAATTTCTGTATGATTGTATTTTAGTTATCCTTTATATGAATTTTGCACTCTTTTACCCCTGTAATCAAGTTTACCTTTACTTTTTAAACCTCCATTTTTTTATAGTGTCTGTAGATATTTTAGTCTAGACATCTATTAATTGTAACTAATAAAATTTTGTATATACATCTACCATACCCCTTATATTTATTTGGGACTCAATAACAACAGCCATATAGTGAATAGTTCAGCTGTCCTTTCAGCGCCACAGACTTTTTAGTTTTGTCTGAGTGTTTTCACAGACACCTGACATTCTAATCACATTCCCCCATAGATTCTTGAAGGTGTTTTTTAGGAGATAACCACCTATATCTGTAGGCCTCTAATCACTCTGTTTTGTTTGCGCATTCTATCCACACACAGCATAGACTCAAAAGAAGGACTTGACAGGCTCAGAAAAGTCAAAAATAGTGAGATATCTTGCAGAGGGATGCAGCACTCTTAAAATTGCAAAGCTTCTGAAGCGTGATCATCGACCAATCAAGCGTTTCATTCAAAATAGTCAACAGGGTCGCAAGAAGCGTGTGGAAAAACCAAGGCGCAAAATAACTGCCCATGAACTGAGAAAAGTCAAGCGTTCAGCTGCCAAGATGCCACTTGCCACCAGTTTGGCCATATTTCAGAGCTGCAACATCACTGGAGTGCCCAAAAGCAAAGGTGTGCAATACTCAGAGACATGGCCAAGGTAAGAAAGGCTGAAAGACGACCACCACTGAACAAGACACACAAGCTGAAACGTCAAGACTGGGCCAAGAAATATCTCAAGACTGATTTTTCTAAGGTTTTATGGACTGATGAAATGAGAGTGAGTCTTGATGGTCCAGATGGATGGGCCCGTGGCTGGATTGGTAAAGGACAGAGAGCTCCAGTCCGACTCAGACGCCAGCAAGGTGGAGGTGGAGTACTGGTTTGGGCTGGTATCATCAAAGATGAGCTTGTGGGGCCTTTTCGGGTTGAGGATGGAGTCAAGCTCAACTCCCAGTCCTACTGCCAGTTTCTGGAAGACACCTTCTTCAAGCAGTGGTACAGGAAGAAGTCTGCATCCTTCAAGAAAAACATGATTTTCATGCAGGACAATGCTCCATCACACGCGTCCAAGTACTCCACAGCGTGGCTGGCAAGAAAGGGTATAAAAGAAGAAAATCTAATGACATGGCCTCCTTGTTCACCTGATCTGAACCCCATTGAGAACCTGTGGTCCATCATCAAATGTGAGATTTACAAGGAGGGAAAACAGTACACCTCTCTGAACAGTGTCTGGGAGGCCTGTGGTTGCTGCTGCACGCAATGTTGATGGTGAACAGATCAAAACACTGACAGAATCCATGGATGGCAGGCTTTTGAGTGACCTTGCAAAGAAAGGTGGCTATATTGGTCACTGATTTGTTTTTGTTTTGTTTTTGAATGTCAGAAATGTATATTTGTGAATGTTGAGATGTTATATTGGTTTCACTGGTAAAAATAAATAATTGAAATGGGTATATATTTGTTTTTTGTTAAGTTGCCTAATAATTATGCACAGTAATAGTCACCTGCACACACAGATATCCCCCTAAAATAGCTATAACTAAAAACAAACTAAAAACTACTTCCAAAACTATTCAGCTTTGATATTAATGAGTTTTTTGGGTTCATTGAGAACATGGTTGTTGTTCAATAATAAAATTAATCCTCAAAAATACAACTTGCCTAATAATTCTGCACTCCCTGTATATACAGGGACGAAACTACAGGGGGTGCAGAAAAAAAAAACGTTGACCTGCCACTGCCTGCACTGATATCATGTGAGTGTGACATGATGCTTTACTAGTGTCTCTGACTACAGGGGTTAGTATTCTGTTTTACCCATTGGTGTTTATGTGTGTGTGTGTATGTATGTATGTGACTGTGTGTGTATTTATGCATGTATGTGTGTGTGTGTGTATGTGTGTATGTGACTGTGTGTGTATTTATGCATGTATGTGTGTGTGTGTATGTGACTGTGTGTGTATTTATGCATGTATGTGTGTGTGTGTATGTGACTGTGTGTGTATTTATGCATGTATGTGTGTGTGTGTATGTGACTGTGTGTGTATTTATGCATGCATGTATGTGTGTGTGTATATGTGTGTATGTGACTGTGTGTGTATTTATGCATGTGTGTGTGTGTGTATGTGACTGTGTGTGTATTTATGCATGTATGTGTGTGTGTGTATGTGACTGTGTGTGTATTTATGCATGCATGTATGTGTGTGTGTATATGTGTGTATGTGACTGTGTGTGTATTTATGCATGTATGTGTGTGTGTGTATGTGACTGTGTGTGTATTTATGCATGTATGTGTGTGTGTGTGTATGTGACTGTGTGTGTATTTATGCATGCATGTATGTGTGTGTGTATATGTGTGTATGTGACTGTGTGTGTATTTATGCATGTGTGTGTGTGTGTGTGTGTATGTGACTGTGTGTGTATTAGGGTTGCCACCTGTCCCTTAAAATACAGAACACTTATAAGTTACACATGCTGCAGGGTTTGCAGGGAGGAATATGAATAGTGCTGTTCAGAAACACAGTACATGTTCCTCTTGGCACACCCTGCAGCATGTGTAACTCATAAGTGTCCAGGAAAACATGGCTGAGGTGGCAACCCTAGTGTGTATTTATGCATGCATGTATGTGTGTGTGTATGTTTGTGGAACCAGCAAATTACAGACCTTGTTACTACAGCATGGGGGGGGGGGTAGGGGGTAAACAGTGTCACTATACAGTAACACTATATACAGTTAGGGTTGCCACCTCAGTAATGTTTTCCTGGGCACTTTTGAGTTACACATGCTGCAGGGTGTGCAGGGAGGAGCATGTATTGTGTTTCTGGACAGCACTGTTCATATTCCTCCCTGCACAACCTGCAGCATGTGTAACTTATAAGTGTTCTGTATTTTAAATTCAAATTCACCTGGGGGGGGGGGATGTATATATACACACACATACACACTCACACATACATACCCACACACACATTCAAACATACACACACAAACATTCATACATACACACGCACACATACATACAAACATACACACACATACATACACATAATATATACATACACACACATATACATTCATACATACACACACACACATATATATACATACACACACATACATACACATAATATATACATACACACACATATACATTCACACACACACACTTACATACACATATACATACACACACATACATATATAAACACACCTACACACACATATTCATACACACACATGCATACACACACACACATATACATACACACACAAATATACACACACGCATATATATATATACATACATACACACATATACATACACACACACATACACATATATATATATATATATATATATATATATACACACACATTTATACATATACACACACACATTTATTTATATATATATATATATATATATATATATATATATACACACACACACATATACACACATATAAATACACACACACACATACACACACACACATATACATACATACACACATATACATACACACATACTGTATACATACACACACATGCATACATACAGTATATATATATATACACATACACACATACATACACACACATACATACATACACATATATACACATACATACACATTTATATATACACACACATACACACACATTTATATATATATATATATATATATATATATATACACACAGTCACACACACAAACATACATACACACACACCCAATGTAAGATCATAAATCCCCTCAGACTGATCGAGTAACCGCATTAAACATAGAAACATAGATATTGACGGCAGATAAGAGCCATAGGCCCAGCAAGTCTGCCCGATATTACCTAACAGTATAAACTTAGTTAGTTTGTAGGATAGCCTTATGCTTGTCCCAGACATAAGTTAGTGTGTAGGATAGCCTTATGCTTGTCCCATGCATTTTTAAAGTCCCCCACAGTGTTTGTCATTACTACCTCTTGAGGAAGTTTATTCCATACATCAATCACTCTTTCTGTAAAGTAGTGCTTCCTCAAATTACTCCTGAATCTACTACCCTTCAGCTTGAGATCATGACCCCTTGGTCTTCAATTTTCCATTCTATGTAAAATACCCACAGTCTCAGTTTTACTAAGCCCTTTAATGTACTTGAAAGTTGCTATCATATCACCTCTTTCCCTTCTCTCCTCTAAGCTATACATATTTAGGTCATTGAGCCTATTAAACATATATATGATGCACTGTAATTCCCCCATCTTCACTATCTTTTTTGTCTCCCCCTGGGGGGTTCAAGGGGGGGCAACGCCCCCTTTTAAACCTCCTTGCCCAAGGTGGATTTCTCGGATTTCTGACTTTTCGTGCATACACACACACAGAGCATATAAATACACATACACACAACCATATATACACACAGACACACACACACACATATATATGAGAGTATATAAACAGCGCTGTATACAGCAAATATAAACTAGAAATACACAATGTGTAGAAAAAAACTGTTTATTTTACTGACAGACCATTTAGAAAGATATAACATATACCTATTCATAAAACAATAGTATTACATGTTGCTATTGTATATAGTCCTAACACATAGGTTAAAAAAAAGTATTTGCACACTAGAGGGCAAATTAAAGTTTTTGAGATGAAATGGAGCACTATTGTCCCCACTTTCATACAATATACAAATGTACAACATACAAATATGCAGTATTAAATCACAAGTATAAAAACCTTTTAAAAAACTAAAAATCATATAGTACTCTGATAAATGAAACTGCAAACACTTGCCTGGCCAGACTCTGTGTATACATTACCACTACTAGTTTCAGGGTCATGCCCCTTCCTCACCTGAGGAAGGGGCGTGACCCTGAAACTAGTAGTGGTAATGTATACACAGAGTCTGGCCAGGCAAGTTAGTTTTTTAATCTATGTGTTAGGACTATATACAATAGCAATCTCTTCTGAACCCTTACTTAAATATATACAGGTAAATCCCAGGTAGGTTATATCAGTCTGTTCACACTGCATGTAACTGTCAATGCCTCTTGTCAGCGTGTTAGCTCAGTGCAACAATTAGAAATGACAGTAAGCGATGAAATGTTCCCACTGTGTATAGCTGTCAACGCTTCTTGTCAGCGTGCTAGCATATTAACAGGATGCAGCAGTTAGTTATAACAACATGAGTATTAGTATTTCGCCCAATACTTGCGGTTCCGTTGTGAGGCACTTCCAAACATGTGCATACGTCACGCCCAGCTCAATCGGCTTCAGCGGCAGGATAGCTCCGTAGCTCCGTGACTTTCGCACCGCAAGCTTGTTCAAAAGATCCAAAAAGTATTTATTCTGGTTCAATGTATCTCAGTACAAGCATAGCAGATGAAAACTTGTAATGAGTAGACAGCATAACAAACAACTCCAACCTTTCTCAAGGAGTATACGTGATAGCCATTGCCACCTCTTCAAATAGGCCTTGGCAGAGCTCTTATTGGTTGAGTGAAATATAACTTCCATACATGTGATCCACATTCATACTCCCCCTATTTCTTAAAGGTGGATTGATAATCTAACCAAAGAAGAGAATAGAAAGAAAACAATAAAAAATATAAATATTGATATTGCAGCTAGATCCTATCTAAACCTATATCTAAATAATTACACAGAGAAAATCTACCTATGATTTATTATAGCCTATAGATTTCAATATGTATACTTAAGGATATCTATGGGGAAAAAAAGGACATATAAAATGCATATTTCCACATTGGCAGGATATAATAAATCTATACTGTACAGCATATTAACTTCATTAATATAATCAGATCCCTCTAGTAAAAACCACCAATCTGAAAATTAATCTATCATTACTAATATGCAAATTACATTATATAAAGTGGCCCAGTAATTACACAAACAAAGAGGTATCAGCGCACATCCATTTTCCAAAGCACAACATATTTTTTGAACTGCTGCAAAAAATTGCCTGCAAATACATCAAGAGACAACTATTCTTTTTTAAATAATATTTTGTATTTGTATTTAAAATTACCAGGGAGACTGACCATCTCCCATTGGTTTAAGCACCCCACCCAAGTTCAGGTGTGCTCATAACAGTGTAATAGAGTTGTGAATAAAAAGCCAGGGAGTCTCATTCTATTATGAAGAGTAAAAGCAGGAATGATTCAGCCCTCTGTGGCAAAAGGAATGTAGTGTTAGGACCAGTTGAATTGGGGCACCTTGTAAGTGGTGACTGGCTAAGCAAAATATGGCCATATTGTGTGACTAAGTTCCCAATATTATTTAAAAAATAATAGTTGTCTCTTGATGTATTTGCAGGCAATTTTTTGCAGCAGTTCAAAAAATATGTTGTGCTTTGGAAAATGGATGTGCGCTGATACCTCTTTGTTTGTATTATATGAAGTGGCCCCATGGGATATCCCTATTCAAACCCCTAGGGGATAGGGTATCCAATTTCCTAATCCATTGGGCCTCCTTTTTAAATAAGATCCACTGTCTGCTCAAGGGTGGGACATCAGCCACTATTTGGAACCTAAGCTGGCTTTTATTATGAGCTGCAACTGTAAAATGGTACGCTACAGGTGCATCTAAGTCCAAATTACCTATGGCCGCCTTATGTTGTCTGATCCTGCCCCGCACACTCTGTGTGGTCTCCCCAACATAAGCCAACCCACAAGGGCATTTAATGACATATATGACATAACTGGAATTACATGTATACATGCTTTTAATTCCAATTTTACATCCAGTATGAGGATGTGTCACATTGTCACCCTTAATGAGGGAATTGCATTGTGTGCAATTATAACATGGGAAGCAACCTTTCTTCTGTAAAGGATGGGCTGGATTTATAGTCCCTAAATCCGCACTAACAATTTCATCCTTAAATTTCCTGTTCCTTTTATAAGATAGAAGTGGGGGATCTTTAAATATACCTGCCAATTGTGGTTCCTCTTTCAATAAGTGCCAGTGTTTGTTGATCACAGTTCTCAGCTTCCTACTATGAAAGCCATAATGTGTCACCAGAGGTACAGAGAATTGTTTCTTTTCTTTATTCTTATTTTAGAAGATTCTGTCTATCCATTTCACTTACCCTATTCAGATTGTCTTGTACAACATTATCAGGGTAACCCCTCTCCCTAAACTTGTTGGCCATTTCATCAAGTTTAAGTACCATTTTACAGTTGCAGCACATAATAAAAGCTAGCTTAGCTTCCAAATAGTGGCTGATGTAACACCCTTGAGAAGAGGGGGTGACGGATCTAGAGGCCCAATAGATTAGGAAATTGGATACCCTATCCCTAGGGGTTTGAATAGGGATGTCCCATGGGGCCACTTCATATAATAATGTAATTTCCATATTAGTAATGATAGATTCATTTTCAGATTGGTGGTTTTTACTAGAGGGATCTGATTATATTAATGAAGTTAATATGCTGTACAATATAGATTTATTATATCCTGCCAATGTGGAAATATGCATTTTATATGTCCTTTTTGTTCCCAATAAATATCCTTAAGTATACATAGTGAAATCTTTAGTGTATAATAAATCATAGGTGGAATTTATCTGTGTAATTATTTAGATATAGGTTTAGATAGGCTCTAGCTGCAATATCAATATTTATATTTTTTATTGTTTTCCATCTATTATCTTCTTTGGTTAGTTATCATTCCACCTTTAAGAAATAGGGGGAGTATGAATGTGGGTCACATGTATGGAAGTTATATTTAACTCAACCAATAAGAGCTCTGCCAAGGCCTATTTGAAGAGGTGGCAACTGCTATGACGTATACTCCTTGAGAAAGGGCGGAGTCCCGAAACGCGCGTCAGAGTTGTTTGTTTATGCCGTCTACTCCTTACAAGTTTTCATCTGCTATGCTTGCACTGAGATACATTGAACCCGAATGAATACTTTTTGGATCTTTTGAACAAGCCTGCGGTGTGAAAGTCACAAAGCTATGGAGCTATCCTGCCGCTGAAGCGAGATTGAGCTGGGCATGACGTATGCACATGATTGGAAGTGCCTCACAATGGAACCGCAAGTATTGGGCTTAATATTAATACTCATGTTGTTATTACTAACTGCTGCATCCTGTTAATATGCTAGCACACTGACAAGAAGCGTTGACAGCTATACACAGTGGGAAATTTCATTGCTTACTGTCATTTCTAATTGTTGCCCTGAGCTAACACGCTAACACGCTAACAAGAGGCGTTGACAGTTACATGCAGTGTGAACAGACTGATATAACCTACCCGGGATTTACCTGTATATATTTAAGCAAGGGTTCAGAAGAGATCCTATAGAGTGCCTTATCTGTTTTGACATACTAACATAGCAGATGATACTTGCAGACATTGACTTTGCTTATTCATTTTGCTTATTAACCTTTTCTGAGATGGTTTATATTATTCAACACCCTCATCACATTGGAACATTTGTGTCTTATAAGACTTTTTCATACTGAGATGGCGGCATATTTTTGATTCCCCTAGGGATGCCTGGGGTGTAATCGCTCTTTTATTTGTATGCATGATTGATGGATGTTTGGAATGGGAAGGGTTTTAGGTAGTGACTTTTTCACTGTTTTGTATACTAATAAAGTTGAGTTTTTTCATTATCTAGGTGTGCTGAGTAATATTTTGTGAATTTATGAAAGTATTTGTGGCGATACTATACTCATGCACCCCCTCAATGAGAATATCAGTCAGGATTCACTGATATAATTAAACTATTTATTTATTGCATTATATTTCGAAGTGGTGCTGTTACTATATTTTTTTTATATTTTTTTAAATATTTAACTAGTGATTGCGATGCTGGAGTACGGCGGTTTAGGGGTTAATATGTTTATTATAGTGGTGGCGATGTCCGGAGCGGCAGATTAGGAGTTAATAATTTTATTTTAGTGTTTGCGATGTAGGAGGACCTCGTTTTAGGGGTTAATAGGTAGTTTATGGGTGTTAGTGTACTTTGTAACACTTTAGTTATGAGTTTTATGGTACAGCTCTGTAACATAAAACCCATAACTACTGACTTTCAGGTGGCGGTACAGATCTTGTAGTTATAGGCTTTACCGCTCACTTTTTGGCTGGACAGGCAAACTCGTAATACCGGCGCTGGGTAAGTCCCATTGAAAAATTACTTTTTGAAAGGTGCGGTAGTTACGCTGCGTGACGGCCAAAAAAGTGTGCGGTACAGCTATACCTACAAGACTCGTAATAGCACCGGTACTGAAAAAGCAGCGTTATGAAGCTTTTTCACTCATAGCGCAAAACTTGTAATCTAGCTGAAAGTCTTTAAAAAAAGTAATAATTCCCTAGTACTGAAACAGTTTCCAATTTGTATCGTAGTTTAATAAGACAGTTTCAAATTTCTTGGAAGAGCCACAGTTAATATTGATTCATCAATTCAATGTATCAGATTTGTAGATGTCAGAAGACATTGTTGGTGTCCTCTCTAGTAGTAGTTTGAAATGATCAGTCAACAAAAAATATATCCTATAATATAAAAGGCCAAGGGGCCTATTTATCAAGCTCCCCCAGAAAAACAAGTTATGAAGCAGCGGTCTAAAGTGTGTTTGTCCGAAGCTGTCATGCGCAGTAGAGACAGCACAAAGACAATCACAGCTAGGGGTCAAATTATCAAAGTGTGAGCGGACATGCCGCCCCCTGCAGACTCGTGCAGAGGGTGTCAATCAACCTGATCGTGTCCGATTGGGCTGATTGCTGTCCTCCACCTCAGAGGTGGCGGACGAGTTAAGGAGTAGCAGTTTTAAGACCGCTGCTTCTTAACTCCTATTTTTGGCAAGCCTGAAGGCTCACACGGAAACAGATGGTGATATTGTGTGTGTCATCGTCTGTAACAATCTTCTGCTGGTGCCAGTGGGAGGTGTTTGTGGGAGGCGGGTTGGCGGCTTAGCAAAGGAGGGGGGAGGGAAGGGGCGGGAATGGGAGGGCCCTATGCTACAGAAATGAAAGGCCAAATCGAGCTAATATCCAGCACAGATGACAGGGACAGGGACATAGGGATAGAGGGACAGAGGGACAGGGACAGAGGGATAGGGACAGAGGGACAGGGATAGAGGGATAGGGACAGAGGGACAGATGGATAGGGATAGAGGGATAGGGACAGAATAATAGGGATAGAGGGATAGGGAATAATGGAAAGGGATAGAGTGATAGGGACAGAGTAATAGGGATAGAGGGATAGGTATAGATGGATAGGGACAGAGGTAGAGATAGAGGGATAGATGGATAGAAGGATATTTATTTCCTTAAAAATATTGACCCATGTACAAGGGCTTTAACACTAGTATATATATATAATGTATTAGGACAAAAGAGTTGTCTCTACCTGTTGGAGTAGAATCTCACTGTGCTTCTACTATCTTCACCTTTTTTCTCCGCTTTAATCAGGATATTTTCAGCGTGTCCTCTAGCCCATTGTTTCTCAACCACTGTCCTCAAGTACCCCCAACAGGCCAGGTTTTCATTATAGCAGAACCAGTGCACAGGTGAAATAATCAGCTGATGGGTTAGAGCAGGTTAGTAACCATGGTTACTGATCCGCTGATTACTTCACCTGTGTACTGTTTCAGCTACAATGAAAACCTGGCCTGTTGGGGGTACTTGAGGGCTGCAGTTGAGAAGCACTGCTCTAGCCAAGCTGCACAGCTCCAGACTTAAGACCGCGTGTGTCCTTTACAGTATAGGTTCATGTGTAGTAGACACAAACTATGAGTACTACACAGGAATATTAGAGTTAGCTAAAAATCCACAACGCGTTTCAACCCATTCCACAGGTCTATTTCAAGCAGGAGATCAGTGTACGCTTCCTTTAATATCGTCCTTATATTGTATTGTCCTTATTTAAGGTGTAAACATCCTAAGAAATACATTTTGTAAACCTAATATATGTAATTTAGGAGATATATCCTTGTTTTCTTTAAACCTTGCAGCTATCACTGAATATCCCATCGCTCCCCACCCCCGGGTTTACAGAAAACAAGGAGATATCTCCTAAATGACTTTAACAACAATTCAGTAAAGAACTGATGGGAGAGTACAAATATAGCACTCATGAACGTTAGAAGAAAAATATGTATGAAAAAAATATGTATAAAGGAATTAAAATATAGCTTTTATTATGGTATGTTAAAAACTTGGAATATACACACAATTAAAATATGCAAATGTATACTAGGATAAAGCCCATCTATCTATGTGTGGACTTAAAAAATAGACAAAATCCTAATTGGTATATAGGTTTTGTCTTATAATTGGATAACTGATCACAGAGATGACCACGGTTAGATAAGTATATTAAGTAATACCTATACCAGGAGGTTACCTGGTTTAGGAATACCAGACATAGATGGGCTTTATCCTAGTAGACATTTGCATATTTTAATTGTGTGTATATTCCAAGTTTTTAACATACCATAATAAAAGTTATATTTTAATTCCTTTATACATATTTTTTTCATACATATTTTTCTTCTAACGTTCATGAGTGCTATATTTGTACTCTCCCATCAGTTCTTTACTGAGTTGTTGTTAAAATTATGACCTGTACAAGCACCAACCCCTAATATATGAGTATTCTAAATACATAAAGGGGAACGTTTATCACTTATGAGTAGTGCCATTGTCATTTTCTGTAATATCTCCTAAATGACATCCATTAGGTTAACAAAATCCATTTCTTAGAATGTTTCCATCTTAAATAAGGACAATACAATAAGATGCTATAAAAGGAAGCAGAGGTGTACACTGATACCCTGAAATATATAAAGAAACAGAAGGCGCCTCTAAGTACAACACTTTGATGTACATATCCAATCAATTCCAGTAGTGTATAAACAGTTATAGTCACAAAATCATCAGGACTAAATTGTGCTAATAGACGCAGACTGGGATCTTACAGTGTCCCATCTCACTGTCTCCGGATCTAGGTGCGCACCCAGGACACAATAAAGTAAATTCTTTATTTATTAGATAGTGACATTTTTTAAATCTAGCGCCCCTTCTTCAGACCACAAAACAGGTACAAAACAAGTGTATATCACATGTTAGGGGTAGGACAGGTATATCCTAAGAGGAGTAAACTTTGTTGCATTTCAGATATAGAACAACATGATCAGGGTCCAGAATACAGTCCATAGCTATCTCTTTTAGTTTATGGTCTGTATAATATTTATTAAATGCTAAATGTCCCTTAAGAGAGCTACAGTACCTACAAGACATGGAGTAATATGTAGTATAAAGAATCATAGCTAATGAGTTGTTCAATAGCAAGGGCTGTGGTTTGGTGATACCACAGCTATAGAAGCATTTATTTTGCAGCCTATACTTAGACTTAGCTTGTAATATCATTTTTATGCATTGCTGAATCTGGAGGAACTTATAATATTATTCTTTCATGGCCCATATTAGTAATTGGTAGATAAGATGGTGCTCATTTTTCTGAATATTCCTGTCATCTTTTATTTTAAGTACCTTTTGAAGTTCCTTCAGCCTGCACTGACGCACATTTTGACTATTTTCTCTTTCTTCCTGAATCTGAGCATTATTGTGAGAGTCCATGTTCTCATGCCTAAAAAAAGAAACTCTTTGTTTATTAATCATTTTGCTACCAGAAAAGTCCAGTAATTAATTGTTCATATGCCTGAATTTAGTGTCTCCTTATGTGAAAAACTGATTTCATGCCATGTGAGTTTGCACATCGTGAACATTCTATGACAGTACTTTTTGCAACAATAATTATAACAATGTTCTACATACAGTGCTCTAGATACATGCGTACTCTTAAGGTACCTCAGTATGCTCTCACAGAAAGGAACTTCGGGCCCAATTATCTGTGCTGACAAGATTATTTAAAGGGACACTCAAGTCAAAATTTTACTTTCATGATTCAGATAGAGCAGCAATTTTAAACAACTTTTCAATTTACTTCCATTAACAAAATGTGCACCGTATTTTTATATTTACACTTTTTGAGACACCAGCTCCTACTGAGCATGTGCACAAAATCACAGAATATACATACATGCATTTGTGATTGGCTGATGCCTGTCACATGATACAGGAGGAGTGGAAATAGACATAACTTTGAAATATTTTTTACAAAAAATCAGTAAAGAACTGATAGAAGGGTACAACTATAGCACTCATGAACGTTGAAAGATAATATAAGAAAATAGAATAAAATATAACTTTTACTAAATATTGTTATAAACTGGGGGTATACATACAATTTTAAAAGAATATGTATGTCTACTGGAAAAAAGCCCCCCAAAAAATTAATGGACTTTATGTTGGACAAACAAACCCCTGTTGGGATATTAGGATTTGTCTTGTGAATAGATAACTGACCTTAGTACTGACCACTAGTATGGTGTGGAATTGACATATGTGAGAGGTTGGTACTTATTGGTTCTACAATAGTAATCACTGGAGGTATGAATTGCTCAGAAATAGATACAGATATGATGTCTAGGTTAATCATAAGGTAAGATGGACATCTATATCTGTGCCTGTGGGTTTACCAAAAAACGATACAAGGTAAGGTGAGTGGTTATATTGTGTCTATATGGAGATATGTCCGGTGAGTACCTAAGTCTGGAATATAACAGATACTTATACCGAAATACACTAGTTAAGTATCTAAGTATGGAAATAACAGATTCTATACCATAAGATAAGTGACAACTGTGTAACGGTCTGGAAATACCAGAGCAGGATACCTGTTAAATACCATGTAGAAACAACGACTGTCCACAGCACTTCAAATTATCATATAATCTTTATTCCAAAATACAGAAACAAGCGACGTTTCGAGTCTTACAGACTCTTATTCATTCCATGGCATGAATAAGAGTCTGTAAGACTCGAAACATCGAAAACATCGAAACATCAACGATAATTACCAGGTATAGGTGTCTGGCGTATCCAGACCTAGGTATTCATACGGTAAACCCAGGTATAGGTAGAGACACACTCTCCTTTCTTATTATCCATGGTATTTAACATCCAATACATCCTGGAAACAGCAACTTGTGTGGAGTAAGTGCCTGTGTAGACCGGGAATCTGCCTGTTCCCCAGCTTCATTTATGTAGAAACAACGACTGTCCACAGCACTTCAAATTATCATATAATCTTTATTCCAAAATACAGAAACAAGCGATGTTTCGAGTCTTACAGACTCTTATTCATGCCATGGAATGAATAAGAGTCTGTAAGACTCGAAACGTCGCTTGTTTCTGTATTTTGGAATAAAGATTATATGATAATTTGAAGTGCTGTGGACAGTCGTTGTTTCTACATAAATGAAGCTGGGGAACAGGCAGATTCCCGGTCTACACAGGCACTTACTCCACACAAGTTGCTGTTTCCAGGATGTATTGGATGTTAAATACCATGGATAATAAGAAAGGAGAGTGTGTCTCTACCTATACCTGGGTTTACCGTATGAATACCTAGGTCTGGATACGCCAGACACCTATACCTGGTAATTATCGTTGATAACAGCTTGTGTGGGAACCACTTGTGTGATAGTCTGGAAATATCAGAACCAAATACCTATTAATTGACCAAGGGTAATGGAGGTGATTAGAAGATATCTGCACCTATACCTGGGATTACCGTGTGGGAATGCCGGACACCTATACCTTGGATTACCGTTGTGGTGACTTGGTATCTCTATTAGGGTTACCAGGTAATTAAATAAAGTCCAGAAATAGCGGACACCTATACCTTGTAATTACCATTGCTAGTTACTGAGTATTGGATAAATGGCACGTATCAACACCTATACCTGGGATTACCCTGTGAAAAAGTCCGGAAATGCAGGACCCCTATACCTTGTAATTACCGTTTGTGGTTGCCTAGTTGATAGATAAAGTCCGGAAATACCGGACACCTATACCTTTTAATTACCATTGTTAGTAACTGGGTATTGATATCCGTCAATACTGAGTGTTTCACTGCACGGGTGCCACTGTCTGGAAATATCAAACGCCTATACCTTGTAATTACCGTTTGTGATAGCAGGTTAGTAATTTCAAAATGACTGAGATTATTAGTTACGAAATACATATGCCATTTACCACAAAGCCTGTACCTTTGAATTACCATTAAATTGCCATTAATAGTGGTAAAAGTATGGTTATTTAGGCCTAGTCTGAGTAAAAAGCCATACCTGGGGTAAAATAAACCCTCAAAGCAGTCAGTACATCATAGAAGATCTGGTAGTTATCAATAGTAATATAGTAGACATAACGTTAAAAACATGAAAAAAACAACAGGAAGGGAGAGGGGGATGCCACTGACGCGTTTCGCCGAAGTGGCTGTATCAAAGGGCAGTCTCATTCTGTCCTCGTGAGGTTTAAATATCCTGTAGTGTAAACGGATTGGCTGCTTTTAGGAGGCTTGACTTTTTTGGCGCCATCGATTGGATAGAAGAGTGGGTGTATTCTTTTGGTGCATCCTTATTGGTTGGTTAGCCGTAATTAATCCTTTTAATAAAGTGTGTTATATTTGATAATTGCTATGTGTCTGCTAGTTGTGGACGTTAAATATGCGTATAATGTCGGATATGTGCTTGTTTGTTCTTTATTATATCAAGTATATTTGCTCTCCGTGAGAAATAAATATCTGTGTTTCTGCTGTTACTATTGGTTGTTGAAGACGTCACAGGGTAATCCCAGGTATAGGTGTTGATACGTGCCATTTATCCAATACTCAGTAACTAGCAACGGTAATTACAAGGTATAGGTGTCCGCTAATCTGGACTTTATTTAATTACCTGGTAACCCTAATAGAGATACCAAGTCACCACACGGTAATCCCAGGTATAGGTGCAGATATATTCTAATCACCTCTATTACCCTTGGTCAATTAATAGGTATTTGGTTCTGGTATTTCCAAACTATCACACAAGTGGTATCATGGTAATAAAAGGTATATATGCTCTGGTATTTCCAGATTCCCACACAATCTGTTATCAACGATAATTACCAGGTATAGGTGTCTGGCGTATCCAGACCTAGGTATTCATACGGTAAACCGAGGTATAGGTAGAGACACACTCTCCTTTCTTATTATCCATGGTATTTAACAGGTATCGTGCTCTGGTATTTCCAGACCGTTACACAGTTGTCACTTACAGTTATCTTATGGTATAGAATCTGTTATTTCCATACTTAGATACTTAACTGGTGTATTTGTATTACCGCTGCGGAATCTGTTGGCGCTCTACAAATAACCGATAATAATATTTCGGTACAAGTATCTGTTATTTTCCAGACTTAGGTACTCACCGGACATATCTCCATATAGACACAATATAACCACTCACCTTACCTTCTATCGTTTTTTGGTAAACCCACAGGCACAGATATAGATGTCCATCTTACCTTATGATTAACCTAGACATCATATCTGTATCTATTTCTGAGCAATTCATACCTCCAGTGATTTCTATTGGAGAACCAATAAATACCAACCTCTCACATATGCCTATTCCACACCATACTAGTGGTCAGTACTAAGGTCAGTTATCTATTCACAAGACAAATCCTAATATCCCAACAAGGGTTTGTTTGTCCAACATAAAGTCCATTAATTTTTTGGGGGCTTTTTTCCAGTAGACATACATATTCTTTTAAAATTGTATGTATACCCCCAGTTTTTAACAATATTTAGTAAAAGTTATATTTTATTCTATTTTCTTATATTATCTTTCAACGTTCATGAGTGCTATATTTGTACCCTTCTATCAGTTATTTACTGATTTTTTGTAAAAGTTATGATCAGTACAAGCACCAATCCCTAATATATTATTACCAAAAAATACTTGTACAGGGGAACGTTTACTATTTTTGAGTAGTGCTCTCTTTTTCTGTCATAACTTTGAAATATGTCAGAAACAAATCTACAACTCATTTGAAGTTCAGACTAAGTGCTATTGCATTGTCTTTTTATTATACATTTGATTATTATGCAAATCTACTGATTTACTGGCCCTTTAAAGGGACAGGCTAGTCAAAATTAAACTTTTATGAGTCAGATAGGGCATGCAATTTTAAACAACTTTCCAATTTACTTTTATCCTTAAATTTGCTTTGTTCTCTTGGCATTCATTGTTGAAAGCTAAACCTAGGTAGGTTCACAGGCTAATTTCTAAGACCTTTAAGGCTGCCTCTTATTTCAGTGCATTTTGACAGTTTGTCACAGCTAGACAGCGTGGAGTTACTTATGATAGGTCACTGATTGGCTAAAATGCAAGTCTGTCAAAAGAACTGAAATAAGGGTGCAGTCTGCCGAGTCTTAGATACAAAGTAATCACAGAGGTAAAAAGTAACTTAATATAATAGTGTTGGTTATACAAAACTGGGTAATGGGTAATAAAGTGATTTTCTATCTTTTTAAACAATACAAATACTGGTGTTGACTGTCCCTTTAATATCAGGGTTTACATATGTTGTTTATCTTATCTTTTCTGCTGTATATAATTAGGGACAGATATAAATGTGATCCTGATCATAGTAAACAATCACTGTGCAGCATGAAGGAGGGGCAAAAAATTGCTCAAAACACAAAACTTAGCCAACATACATGCAGCTATGTATAATGATAGATAGAGAACAATAGATAGATAGATAGATAGATAGATAGATAGATAGATAGATAGAGATAGATAGTAAACACATACCTGACTGAACAAATTCCCTGCGGTCTACTCAGCTCCTATAAAAGACATTAAGAATATATTAGGGATATGACAGTGCTCCTTCAGTTAAAACAAATGTGTTAAAGGTTAGCAATATTATTATACTTTATTTATAAAGCGACAACATATTCTGCAGCGTTGTTCATGGGTACAATTGATATAAATGAAACAATGATACAAAACGTGAAAGGACATGACAAAATTTGACAAATACAGGAGGAATTAAGGGCCTGCAAGGGTGATATTGATGTTGTTAATACAGAGTTAGATGAGGGAAATTTTTAGGTAAGTGGGATTAATTTGTTACTGAGTTGGGCGTTAAGCTTCCATGAAAAAAAAATTTCTTTAGAGAGTGGTTTAAACAAGGCAGATTAGGGAAAAGTCTGACAGCACATGGAAGTGTGTTCCAGTGGGTAGGTGCCACACGAGAGAATCCCTGAACTCTGGCACGGGAAGAGGTGATGGTAGAAGGTGTAAGGAGATTGTTGGATCTTAGGGGGAGGGCTGGAGTATATTTATTGATTAGAGAGTACAGGTAAACATACAAAGAAATAGATTGTTAAAAAAAACAGCAAACAACTTACTTCTTTTCCTGCAAAATGAGCACTTAGGTTGCATTCTGCCTCTTCTGAGCATGGGCAAACCTGACTCCCTTTTTATCTACTATTCACTTAATAGTAAACCAGTTCATGTTACTCTAAACGATGTATGACATCAACCTAGATAAACCTTTCTGTACAGACCCCCGACCGCTTGTAGGGCTGTGACAGGAATTTACAGCCACATCCCCAGAAGTTTTAAAAATAAATAAAAGGTAAAATAATTTTAAAATGATGAATAATACATACTAAAATGAACAAAACAAGTTGTTTTATAAAGAATGTTTTTACACGCAGATTGTTACATTTACCTGACTAGATTTCATTCAGGAAGTGTTACAGTGATGGAGCAAACTGATTGAAAGGGAAAGCAGCTGCCCAGGCTGTCACAGCAGCCTGCAACCTTCTTCCTAATCATACCAGCAACCAGAACAAGAACTTTTATTCAGAATTGTGTGCCTGTCTGAGAACATTTATCTTGCCTTCATATCTGTGATCCTGTCACTTCAATGAAGTGCTATCTGGCTGCCCTGCCTGAAACCCTCTCTCTATGTCTTTTTCTATTGTGTTTCTCTTTCCCTCTCTTTAAGTGTAACTGCCCTTCCAAGAATATTTCTCTCTGGCTTTCAGCTAGATTACAAATCTGTGCGTTTGTCTTTTAACGCTGAAAATATGGTCGTTTCAGTGTTAAAACAGCACTGCAGCCATTACGAGTCTTGTGGGTATAGGTGTACCGCAAGCCTTTTAGCCTGTAACGCAACGTCGGTACCGCACTCTTAAAAATGACATTTTTTGATGGGATTCCCATAGCGCTGGTATTACGAGTTTTGCTTTCTGGCTAAAAAAACGGCGTTACAGCCTAAAATGATAAGATCCGTTTATAGTCAGTAGTTATGAGTTTTACACTACAAATCTGTAACATAAGACTCATAACTAAACTGCTACAAAGTACACTAAACACCCATAAACTACCTATTAACCCCTAAACCGAGGCCCTTTTCATCACAATTACTATAATACATTAATTAACCCCTAATCTGCCTCTCCCGTCATCGCCACCACTAAAATTTTTTATTAACCTCTATTCCGCCACTCCCCGACATCGTCACCACTATAATAAACTTATTAACCCCTAAACCGCCGCCTTCCCGCATCGCAAACACTATTTAAATATAATTAACCCCTAATCTGTTGTCCGCCCACATCACCCCAGTATACTAAAGTTATTAAGCCCTACACCGCCGCCACTATAATAAACCTGTTAACCACCAAAACCGAAAGCCCCCCACAACATTATAAACTAATTTAAACTATAAACCCCTAAAGCGAAAGCCCCCACATTGCAATAAACTAAATTAAACTAATAACCTCTAAACCTAACCATAACCCTAACTTTAGATTAAAATTACAATTTCCCTACCTTAAATTAAATTAAAACTTATCTTTCAAATTAAAAATAACTAAGTTTAGGGCGGAGTCTGGCCACGCTTGCAGATGGCCGCATTCTAAGAGGGCTCCCAAATCCCAAGTCAGTTTTATCCCTTCTACCTGACCTTTTTACCCTCAATCCCTTCCTACACCTCACCTTTATGCATCCGATGTAACCCGACAGCTCGGGCAGGGGAGGAAAGCCTGACTAACTGCCGCACAACACCTCAGACACACCTCGGGCCCAACTAAGGCCGCTGACGCCTCAGCACCGCGATAGCGGTATCCGTTCAAACAGAAGCAATCAGGTATCTACTTACCGCCTTAAGGGCGCCTTGCCTACCCGATTCAGACGGAGCCCCCGGTGACCGGCGTTTAAGCCATATAGCCCTCACTGTCTAGCGGCCATTACCGGACCACGTGGGTCCGCCGCGAAGCGCTTCCAGACATCAGCATCAGGGGCCTGCCTGCTAATCACGTAGCGACTGCATCTCACCCTGGTTTGTCCACAACGGATTAAGGCCCCTTCGACTCCAGACTTCAGCGACAGCCTCCGAATTGCCCTGAGAACACAACTATTAGCTGGGCCCTTGCACCACCTTACCCCAGGCCTCAGCTCTATTTCAAGACTCTCTCTAATACAGCTAGCCTCGAGCTGGGAGGCGATCAGTGCGGTTTGCACCCTGGAACTGAAATCAAACACCGGTTAGCCAGATACGGTATGTTGGTACCCTTTTCCACTTTATTCTCTGTGCTCCCGAAGCCTTGCAACCTATTGGGCCCCATATAACCAGTAGGACACAATTTTATCTACGGCACCTTTTCATCCCTGCCCTTGGCTTGGGGCTCTTTCCTGACCTTAGCTTACAACAATCAGCCTCCACCTGGGCAGCTCCAGGCCAGGGACCCCTGCTGAGATAACAGTTTCAAGCCGGAGCCTACCAGCAACTAACCATTAAGCTAGTTAACTATTGCCTCTTGAATACTCTCTCACTTGGCCACACAATCACCCCCACCATCTGGGTAATGCCGTGCAAGAAGCACAACAAGCCTAACGTACAAAGCACAGGTAAAACTCTGAAGCAGTACCTCACCCCAAGAGATATCCCCCCTGGGCCAATCAACGCTACTATGTCTAATACACAGAAAGATGTTCAGGACACTAATCCATCAGAGGACTATTCCTCCTATGTCACCAAACATGACATCAAACACCTCTCCTCCAAAGAGGACATCAATGTGGTGCTCCAAGAGATGCGATCACTCTTTGGAGACCTAAGAAAAGACCTGGGCGCTCTGGACCGCAGAGTACAGGCCTTAGAAGAAAAGCAAAATCCCACCAACCTCAGGATACAAAATAATGCTGCTATTATCAGCGACCACGAAGACAAACTCTCTATCTTAAATGAAAAACTAGAGGATCTAGAAAACAGATGCCGTAGAAACAACTTAAGATTCAGGGGGGTCTCTGAGACGGTTTCACCTGCAGCCTTGGAGGGGTACTTGCAAGCCCTCTTCAAAATTATTAAGGACAACCCCACGGCCCCAGACATACCTCTAGATAGAGCCCATAGAGCCCTGAGGGCGAAGCCTCCACCAAAAGCCCCCCCTCTGGACATTATTGTCAGGTTCTCAAGTTTCAAAGACAAAGAAGACATCCTCTGTTTTGCTAGAAACAAGAAGAATATTTTTCATGCCGGAGAAGAGATCCACATTTACTCTGATCTAGCCCAATCTACGCTACAGAAGAGGAGAGAACTTTCCCCCATTACCTCAAAGCTCAGAGAACATAAGATCCTTTACAGATGGGGTTTCCCGATCTCCATAATTGTGAACTACAACAACAAAATTATCACGTATAGACCTGGATCTGACCCAACTTTTTTCTTCAGAGAACTGTCAATACCTTCCCTTACAGGAACTGAGGACGATTGCAATTCTGATATTGGTGCAGTATAAAGTTATCAATAATGTTGTGTTGTTTTTTGCATTCGCTTTTCTTTTTGTTATGTTAATTATTTCACTAATACTAGGTTTGAACTTTACAGTGCCACAATGTTAAATCCTGGTTTAATTAAGACTGTATGTACTACTAGATCATCTATACCCCTTTTCTTTATACACCCCAGGCCCCACATTGGAATACTAGTCCTAGATCACACCAGCGCAGACTTCAGATTATTAAGCCTAGCTCACACTTAATGCTCTCATCATTTATTATATTTTGACAAATACTTCTAGTTTACACTTTAATGAATAGGTCATGCTCTATCACTTAGTTCTTGGCCTGGTTCCGGTCTTTGGCCTCCCTCTAGCTCTCTACTGAGCCTAGTCTGTTGATGTGTTAATTATTACAGTTGCCTTTTTCCTCTTCATATGTTTATATTTCTGCATTTAGTACATATTTGTTGCATATGTTGTTTATTGTGATGCCTGAGAGTCGACCTCTTTCCTCCTCCCACATGCCCCCACTTTTCCCCAAACCTTACCCTCCCTATACCCCCGCCTAATACCCCCTTAATACCAAAGGCACGGATGAAAATTCACTCCCCTGTTTATGATCCTCCACAAGTGCATAACTCCTTATGTATTACAATCTGCCAACTCTGGTCCTGCGGGGTTGCACAACAGGCCATCTAACATCTTGGACGTCTTAAATACCCTACCATCCTGTTCACCCCGGCTCTGGTTCTTTTTTTTTTTTTTCCCTTCTCTATCACCTTCATAAGCATTAATCACATAGAGTTAACCCTCCCCCTCTTTTCCCTCTCCACCTATCCCCTATCCTCCTCCCTTCCTCCCTCCCCCCATTCCTCTCCCCTCCCCCTTCATTCGCTCCTTTAGTCCTCAGCATAAACTCCTCCCTTCTATATTTATCCTCCCCTGTCCCTCAATTTGTCAGGTAGACCATTACCACTTTTAATCATTAAGATACGTATAACTGATCTTTGGATTACTTCCCCCAATCCTATTTTCCTCTTCTCAACTTGTTAACAACCTTGACTGCCCTATCTCTTTCTACTTAACCTCCCTCGCTTTAAAACACTCCTTTTCTCTCCCTTCCCTGCCTTCTTTCTGTTAATATCTCCCTTCTGCTCCCTTCTTTCTAACACCCTTCTAGGTTCCTTTTTTTCTTTTTTTTTCTTTCTCTCCCCCCCCCCCTCCCTTAAATGGCTAAACACAGCAGATTCCAGGATCATACTCTCAAATTAACATCCATCAACGCCAAGGGACTTAATAGCCCCGGCAAGAGATCTATTGCCTTGAAAGATCTACACAAATTAAACAGCCAAATTCTCCTAATCCAAGAGACACACTTCCAAAGAGGAAAAGAGCCTAGGTGGCACAATCCTCACTACCCCACTGCCTTCTTTGCGTCTGGCCCACACAAGAAAAACGGTGTCGGAATTCTCATCCACAAATCCCTTCCCCTACAGGTCTCCCACTTAGAAAGGGACACTGACGGCAGGTACCTGATCCTTACAGGGACACTTTACAACCACCAAATCACTATCGCCAATATTTATGCGCCCAATCATACACAAATCCCCTTCTTTAGAAGGGTTACCTCCAAACTTCTGGAACACGCAAAACGGGTGACATATTTAGCAGGCGACTTCAATCTCTCCTTCGACCCCCTTCTTGATTCATCGAAGGGTATTTCCTGTACCCCTCCTAAAACTTTGAAAGCAATCAAATCCATTCTAGCTAGCCTCACTCTCCATGACATATGGAGAACTCTACACCCCACTCAAAAAAACTACACCTTTTTCTCAGCTCCTCACAACTGTTATACCCGCATTGATCACATTTACACTGACACCAACGGCCTTTCGATAACCACTCAAAGTGATATCGGCTCAATCACTTGGTCGGACCATGCCCCGATCTCATGCACAGTGCTTTGGCCTGACCTCCCAATCACCTCTAAAACCTGGAGACTTGACGATTTTCTTCTTGACGATCCTTTAATCTTAAAAGACATCCAGACTGAGCTGATAGAATATTTTCGTCTCAATTCTAACTCCTCTAGCTCGAACCTGGTAGATTGGGAAGCCCATAAATCTGTTATTCGCGGTAGCTTCATCAAAAATTAAACTAACTACCAATTAAATTAAATTAAAATACACATTAAAAAAATCCTAACACTACTCTTAAAATTACAAACTATCTAATTACAAAAAATCAAAAAATAAATTACAAAAAATAACAAACACTAAAGTACGAAAAATAACAAACGAAGGGCGCGATCCGATATACGGCGTATGTTTCAGCGCAAGCGAGGGAACCCGCGCCGCCCGTAATTTCACCTTGCACATCGGGGTATTACATATACCCCACCGGCAGTTCCTAAAGTGCCGTAAGTCGGATAAACTAGTGATGTCCAAAAATAAGCGTAACTACAAATTTCTGGAGTCGCTAGTGACTTACGGCACTTTAGAAACTGCCGGCGCCTAAGAAAAGTAACAAAAATTTTAAATCTCCCGTAACTGTCTAACACGCCTCCCAAAAATAAGCCCAACACGTATACCCCTATATCCGCATTCCCCCCTCTCACTCCTAATAATAAATGTATTAACCCCTAGACCGACAATCCCCCACAACGCAATAAGCCTAATTATTAACCCCTAAACCGCCATAGTTCACACCGCAATAAACCTATTCTAGTAATAACCCCTAAACCGCCATAGCCCACACCGCAATAAACCTATTCTAATATTAACCCCTAAACCGCCATAGCCCACATAGCCTATTCAATCTATTAACCCCTAATCTGCCGCCGCCACCAACGTCGCCACCACTATAATAAAGTTATTAACCCCTAAACCTAAGTCTAACCCTAACACCCCCCTAACTTAATTTTTATTTAAATAAATCTAAATAATATTACTATTATTAACTAAAGTATTCCTATTTAAAACTAAATACTTACCTATAAAATAAACCCTAAAATAGCTACAATATAATTAATAATTACATTATAGCTATTTTAGGATTTATTTTTATTTTACAGGCAACTTTGTATTTATTTTAACTAGGTACAATAGCTATTAAATAGTTAATAACTATTTAATAGCTACCTAGTTAAAATAATTACAAATATACCTGTAAAATAAAACCTAACCTAAGTTACAATTACACCTAACACTACACTATCATTCAATTAATTAAATAAATTAACTACAATTAGCTAAAATTAAATACAATAAAATAAAGTACAAAAAAAACAAACACTAAATTACAGAAAATAAAAAATAATTACAAGAAGTTTAAACTAATTACACCTAATCTAAGCCCCCTAATAAAATACAAAAATTACTATACTATACTAAATTACAAATAGCCCTTAAAAGGGCTTTTTGCAGGGCATTGCCCCAAAGTAATCAGCTCTTTTACCTGTAAAAAAAGAAATACACCCCCCCAACATTACAACCCACCACCCACACACCCCTACTCTAAAACCCACCCAACCCCCCCCCTTAATAAAACCTAACACTACCCCCTTGAAGATCACCCTACCTTGAGCCGTCTTCACCCAGCCGGGCACAAGTGGTCATCCGATCCGGGCAGAAGTCTTCATCCGATCGGGGCAGAAGAGGACATCCAGACCGGCAGAAGTCTTCATCCTATCCGGGCAGAAGAGGACATCCGGACCGGCAGAAGTCTTCATCCAAGCGGCATCTTCTATCTTCTTCCATCCGACGAGGAGCGGCTCCATCTTGAAGACATCCGACACTGAGCATCCTTCCAGCATGACAACTAATCGACGAATGACGGTTCCTTTAAATGACGTCATCCAAGATGGTGTCCCTCGAATTCCGATTGGCTGATAGGATTCTATCAGCCAATCGGAATTAAGGATCAGCCAATAGGATTTACCTCGCATTCTACTGGCTGATCCAATCAGCCAATCGGATTGAATTCAATCCGATTGGCTGATTAAATCAGCGAATCAGATTTTTCCTACCTTAATTCCGATTGGCTGATCAGCCAATCGGAATTCGAGGGACACCATCTTGGATGACATCATTTAAAGGAACCGTCATTCGTCGAGTAGTCGTCGTGCTGGAATGATGCTCCACGTCTGATGTCTTCAAGATGGAGCCGCTCTTCGTCGGATGCAAGAAGATAGAAGATGCCGCTTGAATGAAGGCGTCTGCCGGTTCGGATGTCCTCTTCTGCCCGGATAGGATGAAGACTTCTGCCGGTCTGGATGTCCTCTCCTGCCCCGATCGGATGAAGACTTCTGCCAGGATCGGATGACCACCTGTGCCCGGTTGGGTGAAGATGGCTCAAGGTAGGGTGATCTTCAAGGGGGTAGTGTTAGGTTTTATTAAGGGGGGATTGGGTGGGTTTTAGAGTAGGGGTGTGTGGGTGGTGGGTTGTAATGTTGGGGGGGTGTATTTCTTTTTTTACAGGTAAAAGAGCTGATTACTTTGGGGCAATTTGTAATTTAGTATAGGGTAGGGCATTTTATTATTTTGGGGGCTTAGATTAGGTGTAATTAGTTTAACCCCTTAACGACCAAGGACGTACGCCACACATCGTCAAAAAAATGCAGTTAATGACCGAGGACGTGTGGCGTACGTCCTTGGTCTGGAAAGCAGCTGGAAGCGATCCTGCTCGCTTCCAGCTGCTTTCCGGTTATTGCAGTGATGCCTCGATATGGAGGCATCCTGCAATAACCCCCCTTGGCCATCCGATGCAGAGAGAGCCACTCTGTGGCCCTCTCTGCACCGGACATCGATGGCCGGTATCGTTGGTGGGTGGGAGCTTACGTGGGAGGCGGGTGGGCGGCCATCGGTGCTCAGTGTGAAGTGGAGGGGGGCGGGATCGGGTGCGGGATCTACGGGAGCGCGCACGGGAGCGCGCGCGTGCATGGGGGGTGGTGGGCGGGCGCGTGCACTGGGCGGGAGCGGGTGGGAACCGCTACACTACAGAAAAAAATAAAGTGAAAAGTAAAACTAAGTGTAATTATTACAAATGTAATCTAAGGGATCTGGAAGGGGTTGGGGGTTGGTCTTGGTGGGGGGGAAAGCTACACTACAGAAAAGGGCATTTTTTAAATCAAAAGGCACATTTTTTTACAAAACTGGGTACTGGCAGACAGCTGCCAGTACCCAAGATGGCGCCCATTAAGGCAGAGGGGAAGGGTTAGAGAGCTGTTTGGTGGGGGATCAGTGAGGTTGGGGTCTAAGGGGAAATCCTACACATCAGCATATGTAAATATGCTTTTTTTTTTTTTTTAAAGGGCCAAATACCTTTTATTTTAGTACTGGCAGAGTTTCTGCCAGTACTTAAGATGGCGGGGACAATTGTGGGGTGGGGGAGGGAAGAGAGCTGTTTGGGAGGGATCAGGGGGTCTGATGTTTCAGGTGGGAGGCTGAGCTCTAGACTAAAGCTAAAATTAACCCTGCAAGCTCCCTACAAGCTACATAATTAACCCCTTCACTGCTAGCCATAATACACGTGTGATGCGCAGCGGCATTTAGAGGACTTCTAATTACCAAAAAGCAATGCCAAAGCCATATATGTCTGCTATTTCTGAACAAAGGGGATCCCAGAGAAGCATTTACAACCATTTGTGCCATAATTGCACAAGCTGTTTGTAAATAATTTCAGTGAGAAACCTAAAATTGAGAAAAAAAAATTACGTTTTTTTTAATTTGATCGCATTTGGCGGTGAAATGGTGGCATGAAATATACCAAAATTGGCCTAGATCAATACTTGGGGTTGTCTACTACAGTACACTAAATCTAAAACTACCCCAAAAAGCTCCCTACATGCTCCCTAATTAACCCCTTCACTGCTGGGCATAATACACGTGTGGTGCGCAGTGGCATTTAGCGGCCTTCTAATTACCAAAAAGCAACGCCAAAGTCATATATGTCTGCTATTTCTGAACAAAGGGGATCCCAGAGAAGAATTTACAACCATTTATGCCATAATTGCACAAGCTGTTTGTAAATAATTTAAGTTAGAAACCAAAAGTTTGTGAAAAAATTTGTGAAAAGTGAACGATTTTTTGTATTTGATTGCATTTGGCGGTGAAATGGTGGCATGAAATATACCAAAATGGGCTTAGATCAATACTTTGGGTTGTCTACTAAAAAAAAATATATACATGTCAATGGCTATTCAGAGATTCCTGAAAGATAGCAAGGTTCTAATGTAACTGTCGCTAATTTTGAAAAGAAATGGTTTGGAAATAGCAAAGTGCTACTTGTATTTATGGCCCTATAGTTTACAAAAAAAGTAAAAAACATGTAAACATTGGGTATTTCTAAACTCAGGACAAAATTTAGAAACTATTTAGCATGGGTGTTTTTTGGTGGTTGTAGATGTGTAACAGATTTTGGGGGTCAAAGTTAGAAAAAGTGTGTTTTTAAAAGGGCATTTAGCTCTTGTACATGCCCAAACCCTAAACTACAAAAACACACAAAAAACCCTTAAAAAAAACTAACACTAACCCCCGACGATCCACTTACAGTTTTTGAAGTCCCGCTTGAATGATCTTCATCCAGATGGCCTCTTCCATCTTCATCCCGGCGTCAAAGTTCTCATCCAAGTGGCGAGAAGTCTTCATCCAGGTAGCCTCTTCAATCTTCATCCAGGCTGCATCTTCTATCTTGATCCCGGCGGAGCGGGTCCATACTGAAGACATCCGGCGCAGGGCATCCTCTTCATATGGTTCCCGCTGTACACTGAATCTGCAATGCAAGGTATGCGATCCCAGATGGCGTCCCTTGCATTTCTATTGGCTGAAACATTTGAATCAGCCAATACGAATTAGAGCTGCTAAAATCCTATTGGCTGTTCAAATCAGCCAATAGGATTTAAGCAGCTCTAATTCTATTTACTAACTACCTAGTTAAAATAAATACAAACTTAACTGTGAAATAAAACCTAAGCTACCTTACACTAAAACCTAATAATACAAAAAATAAAAAAAACACTAAAATTACAACAACAAAAAACTACCATTACAAAAAATACCAAACAAAATTATCTAAAACAATAAAAATTATTCCTATTCTAATACCCTTTAAAAAAAAAAAAAAAAAAAAAAAACCACCCCAAAATAAAAATGCCTAATCTTGAATAAACTACCAACGGCCCTTAAAGGGACAGTCTACACCATAATTTTTATTGTTTTAAAAGATAGATTATCCCTTTATTACCCATTCCCTAGGTTTGCATAACCAACACTGTTATATTAATACACTTTTTAACTCTGTGATTATCTTATATCTAAGCCTCTGCAAACTTCCTCCTTATTTAAATTCTTTTGACAGTCTTGCAATTCAGTGCTGGCTCCTAGGTAACTCGACGTGCGTGAGCACAGTGTTATCTATATGACACACATGCACTAACACCCTCTAGTGGTGAAAAACTGTCAAAATGCCCTGAGATAAATGGTGGCCTTCAAGGGCTTAGAAATTAGCATATGAACCTCCTAGGTTTAGCTTTCAACTAAGAATACCAAGAGAACAAAGCAAAATTGGTGCTAAAAGTAATATGGAAAATTGTTTAAAATTACATGCCCTATCTGAATCATGAAAGTTTATTTTGGACTAGACTGTCCCTTTAAAAGGGCCTTTTGTGGGCCCTTAAAAGGGCCTTTTGTAGGACATTGCCCTAAAGTTAACAGCTCTTTTGCTACAAAACAAAACAAACATCCCCCTAACAGTATACAACACCCAAACCAACAAAAAAATAAAGTAAAACCTAATCTACCCATTGCCCTGAAAAGGGCATTTGTATAGGCATTGCTCTTTTTCCTGCCCTTAAAAGGGCATTCAGTTCTTTTATGAAATGCCCAAGCCCTAATCTAAAAATAAAAACCCACCCCAAAATAAAAAAAAATACATTACACAAAAAAAAAACAAATTATCAAAAATAATAAAAAATATTCCTATGCTAATACCCATTTTTTATAACAAAACACCCCAAAATAAAAAAACCTAATCTAGAATAAACTATCAATAGCCCTTTCAAAGGGCCTTTGTAGGGCATTGCCCTAAGTTAAACAGCTCTTTTACCTGAAAAAATTCAAAGACCCACTAACATTACAAACCCCCCCCCCCAACCCCAAAATAAACATAAAATATCTAAAAAAAACCTAAGCTACCCATTGCCCTGAAAAGGGCATTTGTATGGGCATTGCTCTTTTGCATTGCCCTAAAAAGGGCATTTAGCTTGTTTCCGAAAAGCCCAAACCATTAAACTAAAAAAAAAAACACCCCAAAAAAATGTAAAAAATCCTAGCACTAACCCCCGAAGATCCACTCACAGTATCTGAAGTCCCGCTTGAACGATCTTCATCCTGGTGACTCCATCTTCATCCCGGCGGCATCTTCTATCTTCATCCCGGCGGAGCGGATCCACCCTGAAGACATCCGGCGTGGAGTATCCTCTTCATACGGCTGCCGCCGTACACTGACTGAATCTTCAATGAAAGGTACGCAATTCAAAATGGCGTCCCTTGCATTCCTATTGGCTTATTTGATTTTGGAAATTAAAATCAGCCAATAAGATGAGAGCTACTGAAATTCTATTGGCTGATTTGAACAAATGCCCCTTTCAGGGCAATGGGAAGCTTAGGTTTTTGTTAGAGTTAGGTTTTTTTGATAATTTTGTTTATTTTTCATAATATAGTGTTTATTTTTTGTAATTTTGTCTTTTTTATTTTTTGTAATTAGATACTTTGTAATTTTTAGAGTAGTGTTAGGATTTTTTTAATGTGTAATATAGTTCATTTAATTGGTAGTTAGTTTAATTTTAGTTTAATAGTTATATTAGTTTAATTGTTAGTTTAATCTTACGGCTAGATTACGACTTTTGCGGTAACAGGGGTGCGGTGCTAACAAGCCTTTTTTTTTTTAACGCTACCTTAAGACAACGCTAGTATTACAGGTTTTTTTCAACCCGGCGTTAGCCACAAAAAAGTGAGCGTAGAGCAGAATTTAGCTCCACATCTCACTGTAATACCAGCGCTGATTACGGTAGCGGTAAGATGGCTAAACGTGCTCCTGTACGATTTCCCCATAGGAAACAATGGGGCAGAGCCGGCTGAAAAAAACCTGCAAAAAAGCAGTGTTCAGCTCCTAACGCAGCCCCATTGTTTCCTATGGGGAAACCAAATTTATGTCTACACCTAACACCCTAACATGAACCCTGAGTCTAAACACCCCTAATCTTACACTTATAATCCCCTAATCTGCCGTCCCCGACATCATCGCCACCTGCATTATAATTATTAACCCCTACTCTGCCGCTCCGGACATCGCCGCCACCTACATTATACTTATGAACCCCTAATCTGCTGCCCCCAACATCGCCGAACCCTACATTATATTTATTAACCCCTAATCTGCCCCCCCAACGTCGCCGCAACCTAACTACAATTATTAACCCCTAATATGCCGCCGCCAACGTCGCCTCCACTATAATAAAGTTATTAACCCCTAAACCTAAGTCTAACCCTAACACCCACCTAACTTAAATATAATTTAAATAAATCTAAATAAAATAACTACAATTAAATAAATAATTC